>NC_048285.1:13322927-13362927 GCF_009762535.1 Notolabrus celidotus
AGTTATGTAAGCTGTTCGGGAAAATGTCTGCACACAGTAAAATGAGAAAATAGAGAGAAAGGTATCAAAAATACAATTTATATTGGCTGAAAATAACCCTGATTGTGTCCTTAATTACACTTAAACACACACACATACACACACAACGATATACACACTAAGACAAGCTTCCTCAGTTTAATCCCATTATGATTCCTCAAACTCCTCTGCCAGTTTTTTGTGTGCAGAACTTCTGACGTAGCTTAATCCTCGGTTTTCTCCTCATTTCTCTCTATTCTGCAAAATCATCACCCTCATCCATCTCACGTCCAACCTCATCATTTGTTCTGTTGTGTATGTTTCTGCTGAATGCCTGCACATACAGTGCTGTACAGTATATTGGTGTGTGACGCACCAAGCTACTGCTAAGCTTAAGAAACACATCAGCGTTTTCCAGCAAATGCCACCATCTGTTTGAGGCTCTGATGATGCCTGCGCGTTGTGTACTTATGCATGTTACTTTGCTCTTAAGGGATAATCCCTTCTTTTACTATTTGATACAGATGATACGTGAGATGAAGACAAGTGTAAAATACAGAAGGGAATAATCACCAGTCATGGTTGGTTTACTCTCCCTAAATAGGAATGTAAAATGATGTGATGGCATTTTCAGGCCTTGTTGTTTGAGTTGTTTGAGGCTTGTGCTGAGACTGTTGCAGACATGGAGGTGAAACTATTTGGATCACCTTCAGGCAACTGCCCGTCAGGCCCAGAAGGTCCAAACATAATGTAGGTTTAGCTGTGACCACCTACAGGCCTGTGTCCAGAATACTTTCATCTCTCGTCTCCCTGCTAACTTCATGACATGGAGCCTGAATAGACTCTTTTCAAAACCTCTATCATAGAGGCAGCTGCAACAATCTGTAGCCAGGAGGTGGTCAGAGCTTGTCATGGTGGGGGCCAAAGAGCCAGAGTAGGTGCTGACTGATGTCATAGACCTTTCAAAACTTGGCTGGCATTGACTCAGCTGAGAGGAAGAGGAAGAAGCTGGCCAGACAGGCTGCAGCTGAGGTCACTGAGGAGCAGAAACACGAATGCATGCAATGAAAACCACAGAGGCAGAGAAAGATTAATAATAATAATGGATATTCGTTGTAACTTTAGCGGGAATTGGTTAGATGTAGGCCTACATGATTTTTACAACTACACAGCAAATTTGCAAATAAAACCAATATTTGTAACCCATATGTTCAGATTAAGTACATTTTTGCATAATCCTCCTTTAAACAGAGAAATGTGTGAACAGTGAAAACAGTGAAGGTTTATTTTTATGTCATATTAAGTAGTCAGCAACACAAACTGAGTAAAGAATCAAGATTGTCACACACTGTTGTCAAAGAAGCATCAAAAACATTCAGTGGGTAGAAAGGATCACACACCCAAACACTGATGTCCACTCAGCCAACAACATGTGGATGTGGATGTGTGTGTGAAAGGAGGGGGCAGCGTGTGTGTGTGTGTGTGTGTGTGTGTGTGTGTGTGTGTGTGTGTGTGTGTGTGTGTGTGCGTGTGTGTGTGTGTGTGTGTGTGTGTATCAGACACTCTTTTTGAAGTGTATTAATGGAAAGATAAGCACAACTGTCTCCTATGATTTCCTTTAACTCCTAGTCAGCCAGCAGCCATCTGGCTCCCCTTAAAAAAACACACACACACACACACACACACACACACACACACACACACAACTTTGCAACTTCATTGGGAATGACAATCTGAGGGCATTCAGCCAGAGAGGGGATATTATGACAGGCCAGAGTGACCATAACTCCCAGCTGATGTGGCATTCAGACAGTTCATACCCCTTCTCTCTCTCTCTCTCTCTCTCTCTCTCTCTCTCTCTCTCTCTCTCTCTCTCTCTCTCTCTCTCTCTCTCTCTCTCTCTCTCTCAATTCAATTCAATTCAATTCAAAGGGCTTTATTAGCATGGAAAACATACGTAATCATTGCTAAAGCTTAAAAAGAAATAAAACACAAAATGACAAACAATTACAGAATAATAAGATTAAATGTTAAACTAACAGAGCTGTATAGAAGAAAGAAAATATATGAATAATAATGATAATAAAAATAAAAATAACAATAATAATACTAACAACAACAAAAAATAATAATTACAACAGTAGTACTAATAACAACAATAATAATAATAATAATAATAATAATAATTTCATTTATCTTTAACAGATGACTATAGATTATTTACAGAAATGTAAAATTAAAATATAAAGATTTAAAGAGGAAAGATGTACAGGTCTGTGATGTGTGTGTACAGGTCTGTGATGTGTGTATGTACAGGTCTGTGATGTGTGTGTACAGGTCTGTGATGTGTGTATGTACAGGTCTGTGATGTGTGTGTGTACAGGTCTGTGATGTGTGTATGTACAGGTCTGTGATGTGTGTGTGTACAGGTCTGTGATGTGTGTGTGTACAGGTCTGTGATGTGTGTGTACAGGTCTGTGATGTGTGTATGTACAGGTCTGTGATGTGTGTGTGTACAGGTCTGTGATGTGTGTGTGTACAGGTCTGTGGTGTGTGTATGTACAGGTCTGTGGTGTGTGTATGTACAGGTCTGATTAGATGATGGTGCAGGGATGTTCACGGGGGTTTGGAGCTGTTGGACGCTCTCTTCTGCTCACAGCAGCTGATATAGCGTGCTGCAGTGTTTGCACATTGTGGTTCCTCACCCAGCAGGTACATCAGTTTTTGTTTGTTGTCAAGTGAATGAAATTCTTTGTGTGTGTTTGTGATCAGTGGGAAGAATGTGTCCCTGATGTCCTGGTATAGAGGACAGGTGGTTAAAAAGTGTAGCTCTGTCTCCACCTCATGCTGGGTGCAGTGGGTGCAGATTCTGTCCTCTTTGGGGAGCCAGGTCTGTCGGTGGCGTCCTCTCTCAATGGCGAGGTCGTGTTCACTGAGTCTGTACATGGTCAAAGATTTCCTCAGCTTTGGATCTGTCACAGTGCTCAGATATTCTGCCACAGTGTAATCTCTCTGTAGGGCTCGGTAACATTCTAATTTGTTTTGTTTTTCGGTTGATTTTGTCCAATGTGTTAAATAGTTTTCTTTTTGTTTTTGAATCATTTGGTTGATTCTGGTTGGGTTTCTGTCTGAGGGCTCTGCTTGGGAGTACAGTCCCAGAACCAGGTGTCTGAGGGGGCAGCTCTCTGAAGACTCTCTGGAGGTCAGGGCTTTGTAATGGAGTGTGTCAGAGTCACTATTCTTTAAGTGGTTGTAAAATTTAAAAGCTCTCTTTTGAATTTTGATGTTTAAAGGGTATCGTCCTAATTCTGCTCTGCATGCATTATTTGGGGTTTTCCGTTGGACACGGAGGATGGATTTACAGAATTCTGCATGCAGAGTCTCAATTTGGTGTTTGTCCCATTTAGAAAAATCTTGATGTGCGAGAGGACCCCAGATCTCACAACCATACAGAAAAATGGGTTCTATAACGGAATCCAGAATTTGAAGCCAGATTTGAATAGGGATGTCTAAATTGACGTTCCTTCTGATGGCATAGAAAGCCCTTCTGGCCTTGTCTCTCAGGTCGTTCACAGCGCTGTTACAGTTACCTGTGGCGCTGATGTTAAGACCAAGGTAAGTGTAGTTCCTTGTGTGCTCAATTTCATCATTATCTAGAAGGAATCTCAACGTGTGGAGTTGGAGGCTGTTTCTTTTTTGAAAAATCATGATTTTGGTTTTGGACAGATTGACTGTCAAGGCCCAGGTCTGGGAAAAACCGTGCAAAAGGTCCAGGTGCTGTTGTAGCCCCTCTTTGGTTGGAGATAGGAGCACCAGGTCATCTGCATACAGTAGGCATTTAACTTCAGAGTCTAACAGGGTTAGACCGGGTGCTGCAGACTCTTCTAATGCTTTTGCCAGTCCATTGATGTAGATGTTAAAGAGGGTTGGGCTTAAGCTACATCCTTGTCTCACCCCCCGGCTTTGTTGGAAGAAGTCTGTGTGTTTTTTTGCCAATTTTTACTGCACATGTGTTGTTTGTGTACATGGATTTAATGAGGTCATAGGATTTTCCCCCAATTCCACTCTCTAATATTTTGTACAGCAGACCATCGTGCCAAATTGAGTCGAAGGCTTTTTTAAAGTCAACGAAGCAGGAGAAAACTTTGCTTTTCTTTTTGTTAATTTGGTTGTGGATTAGGGTGCTAAGAGTGAAGACGTGGTCTGTTGTACGATAATTTGGTAAAATTATTATAATTATTTATTATTATTAATTATTATTAAAAATTATTATAATTCTCTCTCTCTCTCTCTCTCTCTCTCTCTCTCTCTCTCTCTCTTTCTCTCTGTCTAACACGCAAACACACACTGAGGCACACTCTGACAAAGTGATAAGAAAAGCCTGGTCTCATTTTTGCAGGCGCAAAGAACTGAGTAATTTGTCGTGTTGTTCTGTCTGTCTTCTAGGCGTTTTTAAATCCATTTCAGGCTCCCGAATGACTCAGAAGCTGTGTATCCACTAAACCTGCTCAGTCTATCGAGGACATACACTGTTGAGGCTCAATTAAATGAACTAAAAGGCAAGACTGTGTGTGTTTGGTAATTGCTTGGCTGTTGTGTTTCCCCCTGCAGGGTTCAAAAGATCTCCCTGATAATATGTTAAAGCCCAGCACAATATGTGGCGCTTTGCCTCTGGCTGAGACCCAAATATATGCTGTTCATGCTGTTCATGTGACACGAGCGAAGAGACAACAGAAAGGATGAACTGTTGTGTGCTGTGAAAATGAATGCTAAAATGAGAAGCAGTGGAAGTGACAGGTTCAACACATGACTAACTGTGGTCAGTCGGCTCGGTGCTGACATGAAACTCCAACACTGTAAGTTCTGTTGAATCATGTTGGCGGATTTTCCACAACATGGCCTCAGAAAAGTTTCCATTTCAAATGAAGTACTGTATGACATTGTGCCGTTTCATGATGCCGGAGGTCTCCAGCTCCAACACAAACCAGTCAGTCAACAGTTTACATTTAAGAGACTCTTGAGTCCAGAGTGAGGAATGATCCTGTGCAGGTAGGAGTCTTACTTTATGATAAATGTGGAACCTGACTGCTGTATTTGACTCCAACCTTCAAATGCTTTAACTATGGTCATGAAGAAGATGAGAAAGGATTTGTTGATTTAAAAAACATGCTGTATATTTCTACAAAAAGCAACCACTCAGCAGTTCCAATCTGCAGTCCCAGTGACCTGCTTTGTGTGTAAATTTAGCACACAACTTGCTCACTTTTAGCTCAGTTTAGAGAGTCTGAGGCTTGATTTGCTGTGAAACTTGTTAAGCCCTCTCAGGTCCTCAGATAAGTTATACATCAGAAGTGGCCTTGGAGTTTAAAATATTAAAATATGCTCACAGAAAATGCTCGTCAGAAAGAAGTAATGTGATGTTGCGCTGAGCATCACATTTCTCTGAATGTTTTTTTCTCCCTATACGCTGATCTAATGTAATTAACTAGATTTTCTCTAGCGTAGTTAGAGGGGTCAGATTAATGTCAGAACTACTAAAGATCATTGTGAAACATGCAGGAATAGTGTATACGCAAAACATACAGCAAGCATATGCACTGCTTATGTGACAGTTGGAATATACTGCACATGTTTGAAATGACAACCAGTCTAAAGGGTTAAAAGGTTACATCGTTACATAACAACTGCTAATGAAGTTAACTTAGATTTTCATGTTATGTAGAACCAATGAAGCTCAGTTGTTTGGACTACTCACATGTTGAAGTGGACTGACTGCTGGCCCTGACTTGAGAACAGGACTCCAAATGTGGAGGATGAACACTTTGAGAAGGGGTTTAATTAGTTTTGGGAAAACTCAGCCACAGGCAGAGGATAACACTGGGCAAGAACTCGCTGCGATAAAACTGCCAAAGATCAAGTGAAGATGGCAGCGCCCATAGGGATTAATGTTGTGTTTGGATGGATGGTTAGAAGGAGCTTGCATTTGGTGGGAATGGTAGGATGGAAAGGAGAAAGAGGAAGGGAGTAAAAGGAGGAAGGAGAGGGAAAGAAGAAGTAGGGATTGTGAGCCACAGGATGATATTAAAGCTAGCACAGTGGGGATATAGAGAGGGAGGGGAGCATAGATGGAGGAAAGAGGGGATTAAGATAAGGAAGGATAGATATGAGGAGTGAGAAATGTCTGAAAAGCATGGGATCTCAACAGAAACTAATTTTCTCTTCTAGCAGTCGATTTACTTCCCACAATTCTTCACACCTAACAGTTAGTCAGGTGGTTTGTCAGGGATTTCCAAAGCTGTTACCCAAAATACTCCTATGTCCTGGTATAGACTGAAAGAACATGTTGTAAGCACTTATAATCAGTATAAATTCATTGAGCCTTCGACCAGTCATTGGATCCATTGTTAAAGTTGATTAAATGACTACTGATTTGAAGGGGTAGCTCTTAGTGATGATACCTTAGAACTGTATAACAACGTCATCATTGCCTCTACAAACCATTAAAGGGTCTTTCAGTATTTGGTTTCTTTTTATAGCTTGCACATTTTACTGTTTTAGTTCAGTATTGCAGCACCTGTCAGAGTGGTGTGTCTACGCAGCAGAACACTGTTTCCTAGAGGGACTGCTATGGCTGAAAAAGAACGAGTTGTCCACAGTTTGATCCACTGTTCTTCAAGCATATCTTGCATTAGTGTGGAAATTATGTCTGTTTATGTCTTATATTAGATCCAGATAGCAGACACTTAGCTGCAACACCACAATGAAGCTACAATGTTACTTCATCTTTGGGACGTGTTTCTTTACATTGTGTTACAATGTTGAGGAAGCACAAGACCTATGACGTGTACACTAACAGCGGGAGTCTCACATACAAACACGCTCAGATGAGCACAAACACTCACACAATGCCTTTCTACTCTGGCTGCTCAATGTCTTCCTATCATTGGCACTGTGCATGGCAGCCTCTACCATCAGTGTAGGAATGGGGAAATGATGTGATGGGTTGTCTAAAGGGAGTGGTCAAAATATGAGACAGGCCCTCTGTTATTGTAGTGACTTTACAATTATTTTACAACAAACTCAGCACCCAGCTTTCAAAAAGTCACATATTTCCCTCAGGAGTTGGAGAAGAGCAAAAACAGAGTTACAAGGTGAGTATATTATTAGAACACCATCCATCTGTTGTCTCATACAAATACATTCTTGTGTCTGCTTGATGTGTTATAGATTAGCAATTAATTTGCCATATTAATAACCTGTGAGTTTAATGTTTAGAAGTTGTATTCCTCTTCTAGAAATCAGTTAACCCTCCTGTTACCCTCAATTTTACTAACATCTTTTATCCTTGGGGTCAATTTGACCCCAGCAATTTAAACCTCCATAAACTGATTGTTACCCAGGTTTATGTGTCAGGTACTTTATGTTTCTTTGCTGACTACCTAAATAGCCCTTTAAATAAAATATATTTTAAGCATAAACACATTGTAAAGCATTCAGAAGGACTGTATTCGTAAAACAGCACATCAAACTGCTGAAAGTTTGTCATGCTCTCTCGGCCCTGCCTTGTTTTTATGTTATCAAAATGTATGACACAGGACTCATCATTGAATGTCTTTAGAGACATGGTGGCTGGAAATATTATATCTCAATCTAAAGGCTGGTGGTTCAATCCCAGCTCCTGCAGTCACATGCCGAAGTGTCCATGGTTATAGTGACCACACTATCATCCAAAACATCCAAAACAAATGTGTGTAAAATGTTGATATTTCTTATGTTACATACAGTTAAAACAGCCTGGGGTCAAATTGACCCCAAGGAACACCGATGCGTTTTTTTTGTTTTTTTTACAGGAAATTGGAACATATCAACATTTTAATTTTACGTTTTCCCAGTTGTCCCCATTAAATTAGGAAAAGTCATAAAATAAGAAGCCAAAAAAATGATGTTAGTCATTAATTTAGAGACGTTAAACATTGAATGGGGTCCAATTGACCCCAAGGATAATAGGAGGATTAAAGGGATTGTCTATTTTTACTTGAAGTGGGATTGCATGAGGTACTTGTTCATTGTAACTGTGTTACCCACAGGGAATGTGGGTCAGTTTGGCACCTTTATTGAGAAATCTCTGGAGAGCCAGTATGGAAGCTAGGTTATCAACTGCTAAGGACATGGTCAAAAACAGTGATTCTAGCAGCAATGATGACATGCTGCTTACTGTGAACAAAAGAGGACACCTTTATGAGCCGGAGTTTACAGAGGAAGAATTAGACCAACAAGAGAGAGGGAAGAAACTTCTGTGCTAACTGGAGAGCAGGAGAGAGTTAGTGGTGCAGGTGTGTAAATGCATAAATGTAAATAGTGAGCCCATGCCCATGAACCTGGAGAGTTACTGCTGTAACAAATGAGACTTTGTAACAACGGTACTTCAGGACCTTTGGGAATCAGAGGACAACGATATGACTGCACTCTGGATCTCTCCCTGCTGTAGCTACTCAACACTCAACACAGCTGTTTTACCCACTTCCTTCAATTTTCAAGAGTGTAATCAGAAAACAAGAAAAGCCAGATGGAAGTGCATATCCAATGCAAGTTTTCGGCTCTCACTGTTTTTCATTGCATGCTGACTAACCATGAACTGACAGGCATAGTGCAAAAAATACTACTACTTCAAATACTTGAGGTGTAATCTCTGCACAGAATAATGTCACTCTACTCGTGGCTTTGCATGGCTGCAAATTCCATTTTGGGATGTCTGTGCTCTGTTTTGTCTCTGCTTGTTACCAACCTGACAGTGTTAGCAGAACAAATGAGGGAACAAGTGAAAGCTGTTTGGCCAAAGTACTGCAGCTTTCGAGGTTGGGTTGTTTGTGTGCCAAAATCAAGCACAAACAGTGTCATGGAGATGGAGAGAGAGATGTCAGTGTCTATTTGTCGAAAAGGAAAAAAAAAGGACATATTCCAGCAAGAAATTGGTTCAAGCAATACATACACACAAAAAGCACCACAGCTTCTCTAGCTATCCCAAGTCTGACCCACAACCCACTCTAAAAAACAGGGCAGACAAGTCTTACCATGACAACGACAGGTAAGGATAGGAGAAAGGCAGGCTGTATTTCAACAACAGCTTTCAAGACTCCCTAATTACCCCAATCCTTGTCGTACTTATTGTTATTTACAACCAAACTGTCACTCCATATGTCTGCAGCAGGCACAATAGCTCAAAGCAATGTCTGGAAACACCATGTATCATAGCCTGTTGGAAGATAACATTATCACTGATATTACGGCTCAAGCAAGAGCTATTTACCAATCAGGCCACGGGCACAGAGAGGATCATAAATAATTAAGCGTCCATTCGGTTGGCACTTTGAAATTCCAGGAAGTATTAACGATTGGAAGTGTAGATACGGCTGCTCATAAATGTCAGTAAACACTCCAGGTCGAGAACGGAAGGTCTAATCAGGTTCTGGTGTAATCAAGTCAAAGAGCTGATAGGAGAGCGGCACTCAGGGGAGCTCAATCAGCTGAAGCGTGACACGGTTTCTTCTCTTGCTTTGTCGGATCACAACAAGAGGATTCCAGCTTCATGGTCACTAAACTTTTATATTGATGCCAGGGGAGTTGATGCTTTCTTATCTGACTCACAGACCTTGCCGAGGGACACTCAAGAAGAGCACAGAGTCAGGTAGTGATATTGATCCCACTGAGCCATATACTGAAGCACATCTCACACTCTGTCTGCTTTTTTATTGCTGGATTAAACACCTTATTCACTTCCATACACTTTAATCGCATTTTATTTAATGGCAAGGGGGATTAAATTTCTCTAATTTTATCGTTATGTAAAAAACAAATCAGTTTTTCATTAGAGAAAGCCTGTTCAGGGTCACAATACTGGGTCGCTTTGGTTTCAATCACACAAGAATTTCAGTACAAACAGAGCTGTGGCTGGCTGCTTCGCTTATCAGTCTCATCCTATTTACAGCAGCAGCTCTGCTGAGCGTGTTTGAATACAGACTGGAACAAAAGAAACTTCCCCTCTAATAAAAATAAGCTTGATGCACTTTATTGTAGAGCACTGGACAGACACTGTTGTCACATTACAGCTGCTGTCTCTTACCACCCCTCTAAGTACTGCAAACATTTGAGTAAGATGCATTTTAAACTGGAAAATATCTTAACTAAGGAGATTCAAGAAAAAGTTACTATATAAGAATGAAAACTGCAATGATTGTGGCTACAACCTTGTTTTAACTCTACTTTTGGTTGGTTGGATTCCAACAAGCTCATCTCAGTCCGTCAGAGCCTGTTCCCAATAATTTCCTAATGTCTAATTAAACTTTAAACCTGCTAAACATTCGTATGTTAGCACTGTCATTGTGAACATGTTAGCATGCTAACATTAGCATTAAGCTCTCACAAGCTGTGTGCATATTCAAGGGGAGCATCCTCTGAAAGACCCATCTTTCATAGATTGCTCAGATTGAACCCCAGTTCAATCAGGAGAGACACAACTTGAAGATTAAATGTTATTTATTACAATTTAAAGCTGGGGTTGGTGATCAGATTTAGATACACTTTTTGTTATACTGGTTAAAATGATCTTTATGTCCTGATGGCAATCAATACATAATGTGTTCTTAAAAAAGGGGTAAAAAAAGCTGCTATCTACAGCCGGAGTAAACCTGGGAAAACACCAACCATCGTTCTGGAGGAGCTCTGAGGGAGGAGGGGAGGGGTTAGACGGAGTCCTGAGGAAATGCTACATTCAAATTCATGCTAGTTCTCCGAGACTGCCAACCCCAGCTTTAATGAATAATGAAACTTGACAGAAATCTTTGGCGTAAGGACTCTGTGGGTATAACTTTGTTAGCATAGGATGTGTGAATTTGGCAGCAGAAGAAATCCCCTTAGATTCCAGACTCTGGTGGTGGTGGTTGATGAATTCAAGGAGTTGAAGACTTTCCAGAGACCAGGTGGAGATGGGGAAGTGGAAGGGTATGCACCATCAATGCAAGAAGGATCTAGCAGGAGAGAGAGACACATTTAAAAGACAGCAGAAAGTTGATATGCTGACGATAAGGGCGTACCACTGAGCTATTGGATGACAGCTGCCGCTGATTAACCAGTGACAGCTCTGGAGCATGCAGCTGGAAGCGGGTGAGCTAGAGCTACATCTGTTCCCATCCTTACCTTCTTTTTACTCAGCACCACTCCTGTGGCCTAGCAGCTTTGAAAGCTGAACCGGAAATAGCATCACTTAAACCATTATTTTATTGATAATTTGAAGTTTCGGGACCTCTTTCATTATTTTATAATCATCAGCTATACGAGTGAATTGAAACCACTTACATCTTAAGTGTGTATCTTAGCCACATGAGAGCCTGCCATCCCTGTTGGGCCATGAAGGGTGCATTCTTTGTGGTTTGGAAAAGGAGAACTCATTTGTCACTGCATTTGAAGGAACCTTTGAAATGGGACATCCTTTGACGCACTGCAGTCTTTTAATGTGGTCTGTAAATGCAACCTGCCAGTTGACCATGTTCACATGGTGGCCATTTCCTCAGATGTAATGTTTAGGATGGGACGCCAAGGTGCCATTAAAAGGTAATATTATGCTCCAGGTTGTAAGTCACAAAAATAAGTCTGCATGAGCTGCTGTTTTTAATGTTGTTATTGTTGGCTGTCTCTATCCATATCTTTTTCTGCTTCTCTTCCATCACCTTTTCCATCCCAACACAGTTGCCATGAGTCTGGTTCTGCTCAAGGTTTCTGCCTGTTAAAATTAAGTTTTTCCTTGCTACTTTAACTAGCTCAATGCTCTGCTCATGGTGGATTAGGTTGAGATGTGTGTAAAATGGAATTGGATCTCATCCTATTTTAACCTTGGGTTTGGTTAGAGTACAGTCTAGTCCTGCCCTTTTTGTAAAGTGTCTTAAGATATCATTTGTTGTGAATTGTTGCTCTGTAAGTATAGATTGATTGATTCATTGATAGACTCACAAAGAAGAGGGGAATTTATAAAAATCATCAGATCAGCATAATTTATTTTAGATCTCATATATGATATATATAATATAAAATGGAGATATCAGGGTTTTTCTACAGAAAGATGGATGAAAAAAGTTGGCATTGAGGTTGGATAAATTTGGGGTCATATCTTTTTCTTGAGAGTCAGTTCAGCTGCTGTCATTTATTTATTGATGCTAGAGATGGGCACTTTAAAGAAAAATCTCAAACAACTTTCTCCAGCTGGTGTTGAGTGTCCATTGCAGACATTTCTTTGACCTGAATCCCAGCGGAGGATCTGTTAGTGCCCATACTGACTGATCCGAGACCAGGGAGCCCCAGGCACACAAGTTCTGCTGGACAAACACACACACAAATACATGCTGAGCCACAGCTGAGCACCATAGATCTGTTAGCCAGCACACCAGATGTGACAAGCGAACACACACATGCACGCATGCACGCATGCAGGCACGCACACACGCACACGCACACACACACACACACACACACACACACACACACACACACACACACACACACACACAAACTTGACATGTCCCTAATAAGGTTCACAGTCTTCATCATTCTGCTGCAGCTCTCCTCTCCTGACCCTTTTTCTTTCACTCTCACTTCTGCATTATTCTTCCCATCACACCACGGGTGTCACTCTTGTTCCCTGTCTTCATCCCCTCCAAACATCTTTGTCCCTCTGTCATGTCCTCTCTCATGATTGACAGCTTGTGCCACGTGATCCAAGATGCCTCTATTAAAATTACTTCTCAGAAAATGCCCTGTCCCTGGGAATTTTCTAATTTAGTGCTAAATTGAACTAGTTGACACAGGCACACAAACAATAAAAACAAAACCTTATCCACACAAAAAATGTATAAGTTTGGCTATTATATTCACCATTTTTTTGTAATTATATTTTGAAACGTACGTTTGACAGTGTTTTTTGAGCACATTCTACACACAGCTGTCTCTGTATACATAATGACATATACTGTAGATCCATGGTTTTACTGGGATGTAATAAGGAACAACCAATCTGATTTTGGAGTCCTTCTGGTCTTCCTCTCTGACAGTGAGACAGCCTTGCTTCTATCTAATTTCATCTCTTCATCCACATACAGCAAATTATAGATGAACTGTTGGGGTCTGAAGCCAAAGCAGGCCTGTGGTGGACAGTAATGTTTTTGTTGTTGTTGTTTTGATGTACCACCAAAGATGAACTTCACTGAATGAAAGACTTATATCCCTGTCCCCCTCCAGCAGAAACCAATCACTTTTGACTGCAAAAGTGGGGTGACAAAAATAAACCTATTGGTTCCCAGCATGCCTGTTGGGGCCCTAAGCTGCTACAATTTGATTAATGGGATGGAATGAAAAGAGAAATTTTTCCTGCTGCTCAAATTTACACTTGAAAAAATCATTCCCTCTACATGAAATAATGCACAATTAACTCAACTCCTATACCATTAAACTGTCATTCATAAAAGCCCACTATAACAGTAATGTCTTTTGATATAGCCAATTAACAGTACTGCCTTCAGAGCAACATTCACTTAGTGTGCTGTAAAAAAAAGGCTGTTTGCATTGCAGACACCGTGATGTAATAGCAGCAAGGTGCAATATAGTCCATGAGTGCAACTGATAAAACACTACTAATGCCTGTATTACATCAAGGTGTGTCAACTAAAGGGTCCTGCACGTTTACTCATCAACAGGGCTTACTGCAGTGTAATGGAGTGAACACAATATTTGCAGTTACATCTGTTTTTCTTGGGATGACAGCAAAATGTTTGACATGAAAGTGACGACAGTAGTCCAAATCATAAAACAGCACCAGCGTAGAAAATCCCCCCTCCTCTTCAGCTCTCCCTGTGACAATTCCCCCCTCCTTTCTGGCTTTCCCTGGCCTGCTCACCTGCTGCCTGAGTGGGAGGAGCTCAAGAGCTCATAAAGGACAGCCAACTCACCTGTGCGAGCCCTTTTGTGAGAACAATGGAGCTGGCTGCTGGTTGTATCTCCTACATTTCCACAACTGAGCAACTGGGTCTTTGATCTGTGAGTTTTCCTTTATTTAAAGTGTGTAGTTTCTTGGTTTGCCTTATTTACATTTTTTAAGTTTGTTGGAATGAATAACTATCATAATTTATGTTACCTTTGTTTGGTTTCCAACAGACTAACCAGTTGGATCAGTTACAATAAATATTCCTTGGACTTAAAAGCTTGTCTCATCGTCCTCTGTTCTTGCAGACAGCCCATTGAGTTGGTCACCCACGTTACACCAGCAGCCCTTACCCAAACTATTTTTCAACCAGTATAGAGAAAACTGACACAGAGACTAATAATCAACATGACACATTATACTTTGAATAACTAGAATGCAATGATACCCTAACAAGGTCAAGTGAAAACTGTAGACACACAATAGCTGCACATTCACACAGGTGTTTGCAGTTAAAGCTGATTAGTGCTCCAGTCAGGTTTCTGGGGGTGGAACTATGGTAGAAATTCCCTGAGGTCACCAAACTCATCAGCAAATAATAATTAGAGAGATTATGATGATGGTGGTGGAGATGATGAAAAACAGATGCAACTAATCAGATCAGTGTTAGACAAACGTCAAATATGTCAATCAATCAGTCTGTGCATGCTCATACAGCTTTGAGTTGAGCACTAATCAGGGAAGATAATTGAAAACACCTGTGTAGGTGGAACATGTCTGTAGGCGAAGAGGAAGTTTAATTTTTGAAAATGCCTCTGCTTGTTTACATAAAAAACACTTTTCTGTTTGTCTTGTGTGAAAACTGTCCAGAAATCCATATAATGTAAAACACCTGACATGAGAAGCCCATTGGAGGATATTTTAGGGTCTTGAATGTCAACAAACATTTCAAAGTCTCCAGTTTCACTATGTGTTGCTCTTGTAGTGAATCCTTGCTGCTTCCTTGTATGTACTGGGGAGGCCATATAAGGCAGGAGATCTGTGTTGGACCTTGAGACCTGGGTCCCATGCTAGACACAGAGGAGTGCAGCATGTAGTTTATAGTGAAAAAGGAGGAAGATAAGATCTCTGTTTGGGTTTGGAGTTCAAGTCCTGTCACGGGATCCTCGAGTGAGCAGGATTCATGGTGCAAGGAGAGGAGTGAGCAAGGTGGGAGTTGTTTGAAAATGCGCATCTGAGGTGTAGAGATACACCGAGAAAGTTGACATTTCACGACAACACAACTTTCATTTTCACGGATGAATTGGCCTGTGCAGGTCACGGGAGACCGAGGATGACCTGAAGAAGATTGTTACTGGGAGCACGCGAAGGAGTGACGTACTTCACAAGCTTCTGTTTGATAGACTCGTCTGACTGTTGATGGATCCATGTGGCGTTGAACGTGAAAACACCGGCTAAGCTCTCTCTCTCCAATTCTAACTATCTCTCTCCAATTCTAACTCTCCCTCTTGCACTGCTCAGCTGTTATTTCCTCGCGCGCCACAGCTCTAGTATCAGTTACCGGGTCCCGACCAATCCCGGCGCGCTGTCAGAGCTCGAGAGGAGACAGCAGCGGAGAGCAGAGCGGAGAGAAGCAGACAGAGAGGGGGGAGAAAGCGAGAGGTGCACACACCCAACCATCTCTCTATCTCTCCGTCCATCCATCGTCTGTCCTCCGTCAACCCCCTCCCGACACACAGACAACAACTCCCTCCCTCCTCTTCTCCTCCTCCCCTCACCCGCCAGGTCCTCCTGACTGCAGCTGTTTGGGTCAACCAGAGAGGCGCAAGGCAGGATGCGCGATGGGACAAGCGTGCGGACACGCGCTCCTCTGTCGTAGCCAGCCACCGTCCTCCGAGATGTAAGTGTCTTATTAACTATGTATACTGTCATTCTACCGTGAAGCGTTCTGTCTCTTGTAAAAACTGAGCAGCTAACGAGACACATGGCGCCTCCTGAGCCAAACACAGAGTGCTGGTGTAGTAGTGGAGTGAGTGTGACCTGCTGGCTGTCATTATCCCCCCCTGACACTGAACGCCCCATGTGAGATGCGCAAGCGGCTGTCAGTGGGTCTATAAACTAGTGCGTAAAAGCCCTGTGCTTGAGCTTGGCCCCATCACACTGTAATATCACTAAAATGTTCCAATAGTGTTTCTAGTCTGCTCCACAGACAGTTTAGTGACCTTATCGTGCCTTTGTATCTTCCAGGGTATCATAACAGCACTCTGATAGGCTGCTCTCACTGATATCCTACTGGGACAGATCCATTTGCTGTGATAGCACTGCTAATTCAATTCTGTCTATGGCAGTGGTTCTAAGGTTATACTTAAACGATTTTAAAGGGCTTACTTTAAGCAAACCTCCTTCTCCTGAAACACTGGTTGATCTGAGCTGTTGAAGCCTCACTGTCTAGCTGAAACCTACATTACTGCTGTGTTACATAATACACCCCTTGTAAAGGGCTTATAAGGTCCAACTGTTTGTAATAGATATATATTTTACACAGGCTTTATAGATGGGTTATTGGCCATAAAAAAGAACAACTTTACAATTGCCAGGTTGGAGAAGACTTACCTAAAGTAAAAGGACCCATAGATATTGTTTACCAACTTATTATGATTCTATTACATTGAAACAAACATATGGGACAGTGTTATTAGCCATAAGGAGAATGAAACCAGTATCATATTCCAATAACTGAGTTTCCATATTCTTAATTATTTATAAATTATCTATAAAGCATCAATTGTGACTAGTAGATTTATAAACATGTAGGCTTCAATTAATGATGACACCTACACATGATGAATACACCTTGCTGGTATCTCTTGCTGCACCAAACTGATTTTTATAATTTACCATAAACTTGGGTCGTGAATCTTGTTCTGTTTTTTTTTTTCTGAAAACAAAGCTTCATTGCAGAGCTGCAAACCAGGCTGTTCATGTTGACCCAGCGGCTGTTTAATGTGAAAAGTTGACGTTTTGGGAATAAGTGGTTTTCACTGTACAGCACATAATGTGCCATGGTTCAAAGGAGGCTGACATAATTTTGTCAGATTTAATGCAATAAAGCAGCCCAGTGCTGCACACGTCTTTATAAAGTGTTTATTCTGTGCTGAGACGTTCTCAAAGGGTTGCTCATTAGACTGTGTGGTAATTGTTAGGGCATTTGGTTGTTGTGGTGTCATGACTTATTTCATCTGCAAAAAAATTAACTTGTAAATGTCTGGACCACACACTTGGTTTGGCTCATTGTTAGTTAATTAAGTAAGGCAGACATGATGTTTAACAAGGCTCCTTCTATTTGAAATTCAAGTTTGCCATGTAAACACAGAACATCTTGTTGTAAATTATGTAATTCATTGGCTGCTGACAGAGTTAAGTTTGAGATCCAAATGTGTGGCTATTTGAACAGCCTGCGCTTTCCCTTGGGACGTGTCGTGATGTCTGTAGTCTGTTTTTTGTAATGGCATCTTCCTCATTCCAAGTTTCAGCCTCTTCTAGGGCTCAGAGTTAAGAAATCCTCGTCTTATGTTCTTGATTCTCTTTACCTCCTCCTTCATTACTTGTTAAAATCCAATGAAGAAATCAATGGCTAAACAATGGCTTTTATTCACCTGCCCTGAGAATAAGCTTCTTATATTGGCCATTTTCTCAGCCAGTCCAGGAGAAAATAACCCTCCTCGTGGAGGAATAATGAATCTGCCAGGTGGACGTCACTGATCTCTGACACACAATTAGTCTCAGTAGCCACTCTCACTCGCTTCCCTCGGGTTGGAGTTGGCTTGACTCGGAGGCTGAGCATCACCGGTTGTAAGTTTAGGTCATGAAGAGTGATGCTGTCAGGAAGTACATAAGGGCAGATGGTGTGTCTGTACCCATTGGGATATGACTCCTCTTTCATTATAGAATAAAACCATTAAGGCTGAAATGTGTGCAACGGGGCCATCCATAGTCCTTGTGTCTTTATCACTGGGATGTTTTTTTTCTGGAGTCTTGGATCCATTGACTCCACGTGTAAGAGCAAGTTATCCATCAACAGAAATTTGGAACAAAGTACCATATGAGGAATCACAGTTTTCTGTCATATCTTAGACCTCCATCTATTTCTGTGTTGTGTCTGTATGTCGTCTTTTCAAGAGGACACTTTCATTCTCCATGCACTTTTTCTGTTGCTGTCATGAAGCATGATTTTAGTGGCATCACCCTAATAATCATTATTTGTGTGTGTGTATTTGTATGCCACTGGGCTTGCACATGAAAGGCCTTCAGCCTGAAAAATATTGCAATTTGCTGGACTGATGCCAGGAAGTTAGATCCCCACAGCCTCCTGCTCCATGCATGCATGCGCGCGCGCACACACACACACACACACACACACACACACACACACACACACACACACACACACACACACACACACACACACACACACACACACACACACACACACACACACACACAGCAGCAGCAGAGTTGCAACTCGACCCCTGATGATTGAGCATGTATGTGTGTGTGTGTATGAGAGAGATGGAGGGAGGATGCTGACGATGCAGTGTTATCATCAGTAATGGGCTCATCAATACTAAAATATTCAGAGGGAGGGAGGGAGAGAGACAGGGTGGGAAGAGGGATAGAAAGAGAGCAGAGAGAAACCATTGTATGTCTGCATGCTTTTGCATGTGATCATATGGTTTATATATCCACAGAATGGCCATGCTTGAGCAAAGAAATATTGCATGTGATTAAATAAAATGATGTCAGATTCAGTGATTTAACCACATTTTAATTCCTTCTGAGTCTCTGAGTCAAACATTTTATGGAGATCATCAATTATTTTACAATCCTTACAAACCTCTATAAAAAGTAATTTAGATTAAGACATAAAAATGCAAAATTGAGTTACACCATCCCACCATAAAAAAAGGAAACCTTATCCTTCAGTGGAACTGCAAATTAATGATCATGGCCATAATGTGGAAATATGGAGGCAAATTAATGTTTGGTTGCTTGCTCCAAAATATTACTCGCATATAAACATGCAACACGGACATTTTTAGGTAACTGGCAAAGCTGAGTGGCTTATCAGAGCAAAAGACGAACAACTTTATACAAAATACAAAATTTGCAGCCAATCCCTAATCTTCATAAACAGGCTTTGAAAGATGTCATCACTATTGCATTCATATCATTTGAATATTTTTTCTGTACATGGGCTGTGTTGGTTTTTGTATAAACATTTTTACGATCCATCACAAAAACATCCCAAACAGTTTGAGACAACAAGCAGAGCTGCTGGAGGGTAACAAAGCCTCCTGGGGGGGCGGGGAGGGGAGGGGAGGGGGGTGTTCTGGTAAATATCAGTCTTCAACATTTTGATAAAAGGGTTCTTCAGAAAAAAGCAGCCTGGATGTGGAAATCTTTGCAGAGTTTCAAAGAGTGCAATCATTTTGAATCATTTGAATTTCAGGAAGGACAGTCAGGTCTATAGTCATATAACTACGAGACTCTATGCGGCTGACACAGGTAGTTAGGGTTTGATCTGGGGGTTCTGATACTGATGAACTTGTACAGTGATGATAATGTGCGCCTTGATGGGAGTTTAGGTTTCCTCAGCTGTTTTTGTTTGTTCTTTTGTTTGATTCTGTTGTTTATTGTTGCACTGGTGGCCAATATGAGAATAAGCTTTTAGCAGTGTCAACTAAAATATAGTTTTTGTGCGTTGTTCATGTTGAATGAAAAACAACACAAATGTGAGGAAAACCTTATAGAAAATCAAAAACAGTGTCAGAGCATGTTCTTTACAACCAGTTATTCAATTCTTGATTACTTGTTAACATCCCCAACATAAGCTTTTGTTTGTGATCTCAAAATTGTGCAAAAGATTAGGAGAGGAGACGGGGCTGAAGTTGTGTAGAGCAAACTCTGCATTACATTTGAACACTTTGGTTGCTGATAAAAAAACTCTGAATTGTGCCTCTGTCTGTAACAAAGTGAGGGAATCATTTCTATTGATCAAAATATAGCTAGAAAAGTGACACCCATGCACTAAAGAAGAACGCTGGTGTAGTGTACAGGAGTCTTTCCTGGACCTGAATAGCACAGAGGTTATCATTAAAAGATAACCTTCAGCCAATGTAGAGTAAAGTACACTGTTTTCAGGTTTTGAAACCATGCTCCATGTAAACTAACAAAGAACAAGTATGAATAGTTGTGGAGCTGGCACATACACAGGAGTACACGTAACGCACTCTTAAGCACTTACATGGAAAGATGTTCAATAAAAAGCGTCACAGACAGAGACAAATATGTAAACATCTCCTTTGTTGTAAGTGAAAAAGTAATGCTTGGCCAAGTGCTTGACAGCTTCATGTGCAGTTAACTTGTGTTCTGTACATAATAAGTCCAAAATGCTTTTATAAAGTGGCACATAACTTAAATAGGTTCATGTAGATAAAAATATTTCATTCATTTATTCAGTTCTTTGCTGACTTAACTTGTGCAGGGTTGCATGAGACAAGATAAAAACCCACTCAGAATTCCTGTTGTGTTTACGCCTAATTTAGACTCATCAGTAAATTCAAACAGCGTGCATTGTGACTCGAGGAGTTGATCACAGTAACTGGAGACACCCACATGGAAATGTATTCTAAAACAGTTCAAGTAAAAGGTAGAGTCTTAATTTATCAAAATAAATCTGCAGGTTTGATCTACAATTCATTAGATAATGCTAAGTCCATACACCAGGGCCCGCATGCACGTCCAGCCATTACACAAACGGGACCATTAGTCTTGACTTACCGTTATGGAACGCCCCGTTTGGCTGTAGCGTTAGCCGCATGCACGACTGCAAATAATTGGCCAATTAACTAATTGTGCCATAAAAGTGAGGCTGGTGCAAAACGTCATATGTTCAGGGAACCTCCTGGAAAAGCCCAATCCAACACATTCGAGTTGTGCATGCCTATTACGCATAAACAACAATAAACATGGCGAGCGGTACCGATGTGACTGAGAGAAGATCAAGAAAAAACTAATTTTCAGCGGAAGAAATGGACATTTTATTACAAGAATATAGAATGAACTAACATCTATTTTCAGCTGGTCAATCGTCAAAGATAACAAACAAGGAGAAAGAGAAAGTTTGGCTTCAGATCTTGAACCGTGTAATTGCGTGTGGTGTTTCTGAGCGCACAGTAGAAGACCTAAAAAATAAAATAAGCAACATGAAAGCGGCTTTGCGCAACAAGCACCGCCACCAACGTGGTCCAGGTGGAGGACCCCCCTGCCCCCCATTGAAGGATGAGGACTTATTATTACCGCAGTTGTTTGGGAAGGATTCACTTCATGGTATTGTTGGTAGGTTACCTAAAAATGATGTTGCATCTCCTAAATCTGAATTTGCTGTATATTTCAACATCGTCATACTTTTTCCATAGGATTCATCAATCCCTTAATATCTGTTGTCTTTACATATTTCGTCTTAAACAGTACGCATAAGCACAATGTCCGCCATCTTGTAAACAGTCTAATAGGTGCGGTGGTCCTGCCGTTAGCACCTGTAATGGTGGGGTCTACCGCCAATAAATTTAATGCTTTGTTGGGGCGTTAACCTGGCTCATGCATACCGCTAATAAATTTTTTTCTCCCCATTTGTACAAATGGCCCGTTTTCACCGCTAATGGCTGGACGTGCATACGGGCCCTGGACTTAAGGAAACGCCCCTGTAAAGGTCAGGGAGATAAAAAATGCAACGTGAATAAGTGTGGACTAAGAAAAGATTACTCCCACAATGTGCTTGAGTTTGGAACATACTGAATATCAAAGCCTCTGTTTTTAAGTGTGCATTAACCTTGAGTGAAGAAAATGTATGTGTAAATTTGAAACCACAAACAAGCTGATAAGGATTAATTTTGAACAGAGTGTTATCAGTGTAATTAGATGTAATACAACGGACCCTATCTTTAACAGAGTGGGAATCCGTTTCCATCATTAGTTTTAGCTAAATGTTGTTTGGTTCTCCTTGATTTGTCTTGTTATCTACAAGTAATTTCCTCATATCCTAATTGAATCACAATACTAATGGCTGTTTATGGTGAAAAATGGGATCTGTCTACATCCTCATGCCTGCTGAGTGCTACATAATTGAGATGTTACAATGCACCAACAACGAGTCTCAAAGGTTGGGTTGCGGAGAAGTCTGTGTAGAGGGACAGAGTTTTTGTGCACTGGATGGACTTCTGGCACAACAGAGATCCAGTCAGATTATTCACAGTGTTTGTCGTCCTGTTAGATTTTACATGTAGATAAAGTTGTCTCAGTCAATCTCAAACACTATTTGTACGGGTGTGAGTCTGAATAATTTAAAAGTGAGACCAAAGCTTGTAATCTTATAGTATGTGGATGTCTTGTGCCTGTGATGTACATGAGACAAAGTGGTCAGATTAAAGCACTTAGATTACGTTGTTAAAACTCTAACAATCAAGTGAAGCCTGTTTCCAGACTGAGACGTACAGTAGGTTAAAAATGCTGGATTGCTGGCATCACTGAAAGAGAATGGAATCATGCAGCTGTAAACAACAGTAGCACAGTGAAATGGATCTGAACTCTATGATGTTACCTTTGATGAATGAATCACACCTGTAGACGTGACCTGCAGCTGTGACAGGAGGATATGTTGTGTGCAATAATGAAGGGCAACCAAAAAGTATTAATAAAATAAACAGTAAGTTAGTTTCATTGTTTTTCACAAGACACCCCACTATATTTGATCTGTTCCTTTAATCAACATCGATATGTTTTCACCTCATGTATTTTCACTTATTTTCATGGCACATGTGAGCAGACATTGTGTGGTTTCCCAGTTATTATAAAGTAAGTTGTGTTTGTATCTCAGCTGTTTCTATTGTTGGCTCTCCACAAGAATAGAAAACCTCACCAGCTGGTCGCTTGTTGTGACTGTTTTTCCACACACCATATTAGGAGGCGTTATTTTAAAGACAGAGGCTAGAATTACAATCATGTGGAGCTTTAGGTTTCATATGTTGCAGCTTTAAGATGTAAAGAGGTGTAATGTTTGGTTGAAGCCAATTCAAAGTTTGGATTCAGTTTGTAGCTGTTTTGCTATAGGAACATGGCTCCAGGTGGTGAAACGAAGTCGATACAATGTCATCACAGGCGTGTGTGTGTGTGTGTGTGTGTGTGTGTGTGTGTGTGTGTGTGTGTGTGTGTGTGTGTGTGTGTGTGTGTGTGTGTGTGTGTGTGTGTGTGTGTGTGTGTGTGTGTGTGTGTGTGTGTGTATGTCTGTGTACGCCTGGAGGTGTCACGGGAAAATGAGCTTGACAGCTCCCATGGTTCCCAGCTTTAGCTCCAGCAGCTCCTGTCAGCCTTCTTATCTCTATGGATTGTTGCCACAGACAGGTGTTTCTGTGTGTGTGTGCATATGTGTGCATGTATTCTTGTGTGAAGACCTGTGTGTACACTAGTTTGTCTGTTTTTCCGAGTGTGTCGGTGTATACAAGTTACAAGTATGTCTGTGTGTATGTTCATGCGTATGTATGAGGACATGTGAATGCATGAGACTTGTTGCTGTCAAGAATCCAATGGACATCATTTTTTATTGTTCTAGTCAGTGTGTATTCCCTGGGTAGATTAAGGTGGAAGGCTAAGCAGCTGTGTTTTGGACACAGAGCTTTAGTTTAATTATAAAACAGTATCAGGTACCTCCATGTGTGTGATGAGACCTAGACCTTAATTGATAGGCAGCTGAGGTTTGTGTGTGTGTGTTTGTCTGTGTGGGTTTGTGTGTGTGTCTTGTTGACTTACAGCCTTAGGGGAATATAATGTCAAATAAACCTGCTGTAATCTATAATCTGCAGGATTGATCCCACACAGCACATATAGTTTTGAATCCAGCTTTAGCATTTGTAGGTGTTCAGACTGTGTTCGAGCTCTGTCATTTGACGTGACACGGATAAGTGCTTTATTTTGAAGGACACTCCCATGTTTTAGTTTGTGTGACTCTTGGTTTACTTATTTATCTTTGCTTGTAAAAGGGTTGCTTGTCTCCCTTTTATAAAATAACGCTTCTAGAGCGAATACTGCGGTGGCACACATACTGTATGTGAAATAAAAGTGACAATTTGAGGCAAGTGATGAAAGAAGTGGGGGACAAAAACTGACGCACAATGACTGAAGTAAATTATTTATGGATCTCAAATTCACAGGCACACACAAAAAAAACCTAGCTCTCAGTGAAGTGAGGGATTTCTCTTACAGATGCATGCTGTTCTCTCTTTTCTAGGTTTTTCTAGTCATTTTGGTGACAGAAAAAGGTGATCACGGAGTCACATGTAACCTTAACTGGTATGGTTTGCAGCTTCATTACAGCTGTGTTAGTTGTTGGTTATCTATTCTAACGTTTATTCCTGATACTCCTGACATTCATCATGTGTTGCTGCTGTGAATCCACATTGCTTCCGTCTTTGACGTTTCAGCGGATGTTGCTCTAGATGTGTATGTAATTATTTTGCTCCTATGGATTCAGCAGTTTGCCGACCAATGCTCTATTGATGCTGCTACAGTAGTCATTATTGTGATTGTTAGTGTCCCTCTCTACACTAGAGCAGCAGAATGTGTTCCCATGCTACGGCTCCTCTTGCCCTGACTGCAGGCCTTTTTCTTATCGACCTGCTCTATTGATTGACTCACACAGAGATAAAGCCAATGGCAGGCTGTAAGTGTCGCATTTGAGACATTCAGGGGTTTTATGACACCCGTAGTGGCCAATGAAGTAACTTGTTCAACACACAGACCCTAGAAACACAGTACGTTCATAAAAGACACTCGTACGCACTTACTACAGCCATCCATATCTCTCTCTCTCTCTCTCTCTCTCTCTCTCGCTCTCTCTCTCTCTCTCTCTCTCTCTCTCTCTCTCTCTCTCTCTCTCTCGCTCTCTCTCTCTCTCTCTCTCTCGCTCTCTCTCTCTCTCTCTCTCTCTCTCTCTCTCTCTCTCTCTCTCTCTCTCTCTCTCTCTCTCTCACACACACACACACACACACACACACACGCACACATATAAAACTGTAACGATGCCCTCAAAAGGCTGTTTGTATTTCTGTCTTTAGGCTACTGTATCGCACAATGTTGACA
Source organism: Notolabrus celidotus (assembly GCF_009762535.1). Taxonomy (NCBI): domain Eukaryota; kingdom Metazoa; phylum Chordata; class Actinopteri; order Labriformes; family Labridae; genus Notolabrus; species Notolabrus celidotus. Next base: position 13,348,102 of record NC_048285.1, read on the forward strand.
GAAACTCCATTAGCACTCAGCTGCTATTGTTATTCTGTTTACCAAATGTAAACATGGTTATAATTATCTCATAAACTATTGGCTTTCTCTGTATCAGTCCATACGCACTCTTTCTTTGTGCCCCCTGTTGGTGGTTTAGTCCTCTGATATGAATTCTGTCTTTACTTTCTTGGTTCGTTTCACCCCGGTTTCGTATTGTTGTCTTCAACTACCCATTTGTCCTTTTCTTTTTTTTCATTTTGTCACATCTCTGACCTGACTTTTCACCTCTCCATCCTTGAAATCTCACCTGTCCAGCAGAAACAGAAAGAGGGTGACAGGTGTGACAGAGGGAGGAAGAGGCTGTCCAGATTGCTGGATAGAGGAAGGGCAGGTGTTTTGTCCAAAGTGTGGGCCAGGTTGCCTGGCAACTAATGGTGTCACAAGTTACCCAACATGTAGGGGTATTATATTCTATCAGTCCAGGATGACTCTATCTGTCTGTATATTTGACTACTTATAGTCCTGCATGTTCTTATCCTTACATTTGTTTGTATGACTCAGCTTGTGTGTGTTTGAAGGTGTTTATGAAGGTGTGTTCTTCAAAGACTTTGTTAGTGTTTAGCAGGCTGTTGCACATTTTTACTGCAGGTTTTTATCCTTTCCGCTGTTGTTACACACCCAAACCAATTACAGATTTAGTCATCAAACAAACTAATCCAAACAAATGTCACAGTTACTTTATTTATCATTCTGTTTCTTTACAGCTGGACTATTTTGTAAAGCTACAATATTTAGTCTACACGGTTAAACAAGTTAATGCTCCTGTGAGATCAAGCAAAGATCCTTGATGAGTGATGCATTTCACTGTTTAAAGAAAGCAGGATGAGATTCAAAACACATGATCACAACAACACCAGCTTTCTCTCCAGATGGTGGCAAAATTGACACAAAGGGTCACCAAAGACAATCTTATTTAAAGTGATCATGGTTTCATGAAGCTGTTGTGACATATCTAAATGATAGTGATTGTAAAAGTTGCTTCAAAAAGTACGTTTTAAATTGTGCGATTATGGAGACATGCAATACTGATGGGGCCAGATTTTTTTCCTCTGCAGTTTGTAGAACATTGAGAATGAATGATTGTTTATGTTTCGAATTGAAAGACTTATTATCATCCCTATTCAAATCAACATAGCGTTGTACCAGAATTTATTTTTGTGTTTAAGGAGTAGAGCACCTTTTTTTATCTCACTTAAAACTAAGAGTTAGAATATATGTGTTGTCTTTTGAAAACACACTATACTTTAAATGATGATGATAAACAGTTATCTACACCCTCACTAGCACTATCCCTCTAGATTGGTGGTTGTTTTTTTCTCCTTCTCAGCTCTTGGGGTCATGCTGGTTTTCATTCTCACCCTTTAATGCAGGCTCATTTTCACCTGGACACCAGGTGATTGCTTTTGACTGCTGCTCGAATAGAAAGCCAGCAGGACCATTGTGCTCCCCACTGCTTTCTTCTCCTAAGGAAGGATGTGGCTGCTACATTAGAGAGCAGAACCAGTCTGCAGTGGATTTTGCAATTTAATAATGTAACAACATGAAGCAATCGTGTCACCAGTTGTTAAACTGGCTGTATTGCTTAAATCATTTGATATATCTTCGGCTTTTCATACTCATTGTTATTTATGGTTTAAATTTTGTTGGCTCTTCACAGCGGGGTTATAATAAGGAAACGTAAATAATGATAAAACCTTAACACAAGACTCTTATCAAGTTTATAAAATGTGAAGGAAAATAAAAGGTTGTATAAATCCTGGTGCATTTGGGGGAGGGCTGTAAAATAAGATGCAGACTAAGCACACCTAAGCTCTTAAAGCACTGACATCCACAGCTCTGTCTCAACTGGAGTTAACATATCCATGTAAGGCTTTAAAAATAAGCAGTCAGATCTTAAATCTGTGCTAAACCTCACATTCATACAGCATTGAGAAGCTACTGTTGACATGCTGCCTAGCAGCAGTGTTTTGCAGATGTTGGAGATGGGAGATGGGTTTTGGCCTTGTGATTGGGATAAGAAAAAAACTATTCAGCAATCAAGAGTGGAGGAAACATGAGTGACCTTTCACTGTTAGGAAAATTGAAACATTTTAGTGATTTGATTGATGATGGGGAGATGCAGGTCAAAAATCATTTTTACAAGTGTGCTTGATTTTGGCAGTGAGGCGTTGAAGAATGCTGTGTTGGTAGAGGTTAAGAATGAGCGGCCAAAAACTAAGTGAGGGTTCACTTTGAATATATTGTGACCACCAATTGCACCAAGAATTGCTCATAATTTGTACCCACTATGTGCTCTTAAGGTCTCAAGGTCTAATTCATCTCCCGAGCTGCGCTCAATTCTATCTCGTAGCCTACATAATGAGCTGAATGTAAAGGTAAAGTCCTTCCCAGTTTGTTGTGGAGTTGATTTATGACAGATATGACCCAAATTTCAGATGTTATGTCCAGCTTATTTCTTCTCTGCGTAGCCCTCTTCCAGGGACATACGGTGTGTGGATTTGATGCAGAAGTATAAACCAGGGTTTAGAGCAGGCAAGCAAAAGCACCTTGTTCAGATACCAGCCAGACTGATTTAACCATTGATTATACTACAACTAGTAATGTCAAAGTAATACTGACAGACTTTATGTACAGATTATTTCTACCTCATCCTGAGGTGTAATAGTTGTCTTGATCTCTGAAGCATTTGAGTGTGACAAAGCTTATAAATACTTTAGAGCAAATACCACCAACTCTCAGCAGATAGTAAAATGTCACTCTAACTGTGTGGGGCTGTTAGCACCAGTGTTAGTGAATTATGCGTTATTTGCATTTGAGGTTTGTTTGCATAGAAACGGGCACATTTTGCTCTAAGTAAATGCATGATGGCTCATTTCAATGCACGTGAACAACACTGGGTATTGGCTACAACACAGGGATGCTATTAGCTCGATAGTGCAGTTTGAGGAGAATTTGACCCTCAGCGTATACTCTGTCAATTAGATCATGTCTCCTTGGCTCATTTGTACAGGTAAAGTGGTCACCAAAACCCCAAATCCTTTTATGAACCAGGCCCTCAGTGCAATGTGTTGTGTTTAAATCTGGGATGATTGAGCTTTGTTCAGTAGCTCTGTCTCTGAACTGCTTTAACAACTTCAGTAGGGGAGTAGTAGGGTACCTCATGATATGATATGATCCGATCTGATCTGATCCATGTCTCAAATTGGTCCACACAGGCTCTTGGGTTCAGTCCTTTCCTCAACAAAGCACACACCTACAGCTGGACAGAAAAGTTGAGTGCTTGTACTAGAGGCTTTTAAAACGTTTCAGAGAAGTCAAGTCACATTACTTGGACACTGGGCAGTGGCAGAGGCTGATTATATTTACTTTAAGTACACGACCAAGAAAATTAAAGCCTCTAAAACAATGCTATGACTTTAGTTAGTCATTATCCAAAAATAGCCTCTATACACATGTGGCTGCTTATTGCATCGTACACAGTTTATGTTGATACTTGATTTAAACAGTCCACCAAACAAGCTTTTAATATTCAGTAAGGACAGTTTCCCATAAAGGTTATTGCCTGAGCTGGATTAATTTACTTTTGAGACCCAGGACTAAAATGAGCTGCTAAGCTCCTAATAACACTCTTCCCTCTCTCTGTCTGTGAATAATATCAGCTGTTATCTACAGCGACTCAATCGTCTGTGTATGTGATGGTCCCATTCTTGATTAAGTGCTTTTTTAGTGCGGCCCATTAAACACTAGAGAACAAGAAGGAAAGTCGAAATTAATGTCTTAATTTGCCTGATTTTGTCTGACCATCAGTTAGAGAAATCCAACATGGACATGAATGACAGTTAAAAATGAATAAAAAGAGTCATCAGTCAGTGAGACTTTGTCTTTTAAGAACATCAAATATTCCTGCCTGAAAAATAAATGTCTAAAATTTTGATTGACAAGTTCAACATTTTCCCACCTATGGCTGATATTTGTCACTAAAAGTTGATGCTGTGAGTGAATAGCATTCTTCTACTCCATTATATTACTCTGTAGCTCACATTAAATCCAATGATTCATGTAAACTGTTTACAGCTGTAGTGATGGTGGAGTGAAAAAAAGTGTTTAAACTAAACTAAAATCAGCTTTTTCAGTACATGGCTTCAAGACTATTAAATGAAGGTAACCTGAGGCTGCTGTCATGTCAGCAGATATTGGGCTTTCGTAGTGAATTTTTACATTTACAAAATTACCACAACCTAGTTGCAAAACAATGAACCTGGGGCTTTTGGGCTCTTGCATCCTGAAGCCTGTTTTTTTTTGCTTTTCCCGGTTGGTAGTTCAGCCTTGGTTGTGACTAATAATAGCATGATGTAAACATTATGCATCACTATTTTGCATAATTCTACCCCCGCACACAGCCCCACAGGTTACTAGCAAATTTTGGAAGAATACATTTTTTTAAATTATTACTATACTACAATTTGAACTGTGGACCAGTCTAACGCAGGGTTTGTTTATCATTGCTGCACTGTTAAAACTTGTTTGTTTAACATGTTCAACAAACTATGTATAAAATATATATAAAAGATCACAAAATGCAAATAAGCCCTCCCCAATTAGAATATTTGGCAGTATACATCAACCCTTTCCATTTATTAATAATAACCACAGACACATTGGCTGAAAGTCACAAGTTAACAGGGTAGCTTGTTCAACTGAAACATTGCATGTCACTACCTCTGTGTGCCTGTAGCATCTGTGCCAACTTAGAGAGTTCTGTTCAGCTGCTGGCCTCATATTTAATAGACGGAGGTCTTGACTTTCACTGAGCATGCCGACATCATGATTTCACTGAACAGTCGAGTACGTTTTATGTCATTTACAAAGCTGATGAACTGTTTCAAAAAGCACTTTTGGAGGCCTCAAGCAATACAGTTTTGGAAAGTGTCTGGCCAAATACTCTGCTCAATTTTGAGTGTTTTCTGAGTGTTGAAAGGTGAGACTAGTTGGCTTGTTTGAATTTAAATTTCCATTTAATCGACTTGGAAATTAGTTGCTTAGGAACTGCTGTGATTGTGTCATATCCTGAGTAACCCTGTGGTACTTCTGACAATTATAATCCAAAATTAAATGCTGAAACTCAAAACACAATCTTCATAAATCACAAAAAGCACAATACAGGAGAGGATTTCAGTGACTACAAGCAGAACTTTAAGACTAACATTTAAACAATAGTGTGTGTGTGTGTGTGTGTGTGTGTGTGTGTGTGTGTGTGTGTGTGTGTGTGTGTGTGTGTGTGTGTGTGTGTGTGTGTGTGTGTGTGTGTGTGTGTGTGTGTGTGTGTGTGTGTGTGTGTGTGTTTTGGGGATTCTACGAAACTAAATCAGCAAAAATATGCAGACAAACATCCAAGTTTGAAATTCCTCAAATTTAAAGTAGTTTATTTCCATTGCTCTATCCTCAACTTCAAAAGCTTCTTCAATATCACTATTTTTAACTAATTCCAATAATGTCCCTCAGATGTGAAATAACTCTTAAGCTGTTAACTCTGTTAGCTCCTAATTAAAGTTTCAAGAGCCAAGCTTACTGTTAAAATGTTCTTTAAAGCTTGGACAGTGCCTTATTGTTTGTTTGACCTATTGTGTCACAGCGGACCACAAAACGCTCCCAGACAAACACACAAAGGTTGTCCTTGACCCATGCTTGCCTGTCGTCGAATTGGAACAAACTCTGCCTTCGGCCACATATGTGTGCTAAAGAAGGCACTACACACACACACACACACACACACACACACACACACACACACACACACACACACACACACACACACACACACACACACACACACACACACACACACACAGAGACTTACATGTCTAATTGCTTGAGACTGTTGCTGACTTTCTTGTTAAGTCTTGGGGCAGTGCTGTGTAATAGTTTGACTGGGTGGAAGTCATTTGCATTCAGACTGCTGTCCCCCAACCTGATTGGCTGTTTAAGCAGCATCCTCATCATATTCTAATAGCATGCTGAAGCATAAACCCACCAACCTGTTCTGTCGCACACTCCTCTAACCTCTATGATAAGACAGACAGACGAACACCGCATTTCAGTATTAATCTCAAATTCTTAATTAGAGTTTGAGCTTGTTTTGTTGCCCTGTTGAGGCTACACGTGTCCGCGTAGGGGCTGACGCGGACATTAGCTCCACATACTTGTGCCTCGATGCGTCCGTGTCACGCAGCAATTCTCAGCCGAAATGCTTGAGGGCAGTTAGGTCTCTCTGATAGCTGGTTGCCGTTTCTGACCCAGCTATGTTGGTGTTTATCATACAGCAATGATTACAGGGAAGAATAGAGAGGAGGAGATGAAATACGCAGCCGATGTGCGGCCGATGAGCAGGGATCTTGGAAGTGCTGTAAATGCGGGAAACACAATACCACAGAGCGGACCAATCACAGGGCTTGCGGTCCGCGTCGATTCTACACGTAGTTGCATTTTGGAGGAGGTGCACACAGCAATGTGCGTAGGCCTCTGCGTAGGTACGGGAGCTACGCAGACCCCCAGTGTAGGCTCCGTCGTCGATTCAATGCAAAAGTATAAATCAACCTTAAGACAAATAGGAGTGTGTGTGTGTGTGTGTGTGTGTGTGTGGTTGTTTTGTGTGCCTGTCTGTGCAGACACTGTCTCATTGCAGATACATCCATCAATGTTTCTCTCCTTATTTTCTTTGTCAGCAGTGACCCCTGACCGGTCACCTTTCACACCTGTGCCATTAATTCTACCCCCACACACACACACTTACACACACATTGTCATAATTGCTCAGAGGTATTTCTTTTTCTCTTCTTTGATTCTGCGTTCTTCTCCTGCTTGTATCTTTTTTTCTTCTCTATTTTCCTTTGTAAAATGTCTCTTTCAAGTCAACTCAAGCACAAAATGAACAATTTTTACTGCCAGTAGGGGGTCTAGCAGGGTAGTATGTAGTGTTTGTACAGGCATGTATTTATGCATGCCTGCACAAACAAACTGCAAATGAACATCCATGTGCACATGGCCGTACATGAGCACATTAAAAGAAAGAACAGGCATTATGTGAAAAATGTTTCTACTACGAGATGCTGCTCGTCACTTGGCAAGTGCTTCTTGCTGTTGTTTGTTTTTATCTACATGGAGCTTAAAGGTTTACATGTGTGTCTTAGTTTTGCTGATGGCTTCAGTTGCAGACTTCCTAGCACATCAAAGTCAATGTTGAGAGAGTTTGTGCATCTTTGATACTACTAACCTCTGTGCTCTCAGAATAGGAGAGAGACTTTATGTCTTTGATGGGCCCATTGCACCTTTTTAGTCTTCTTTGAGGAGCTCCCTCACGGTGGATTGGATTGATGTCTAATGGGGGGCACACTTGCTTTCATCTCTTTTGTCTTTCTCCATCATCTTTTAAAACTGCCTCTGCCGTAATCTGTTTGTTTTTTTTCTCGTCTCTGTGCATCTGCATCAGTCTGTTTACCCCTCACTACTCTCTCTCTCCTTGACTGCCTGCTTCTTTCATCCTTGCCTCTGCCTGCTGGATACTGGAGAGAGGTTGTGTGCCGCACCGCTGCCTGTTTTAGTGAGATTGCATCAGAGCTAACTAGGCAGTCTGGGAAGCCACTTTGATGTCACCAACAGTTTTGAGGCCACTAATGAGGAGGTGGATTTAGTTGTGATTGGAGCCGGCCTTCTTTGAATCACAGTTCAGCCTCAAGTTTGTTGATTGTGTTTGTGCAGCTACGACTTAATCATACAGTCTGCTTGAACTGACTGTCAAGCTGGCTGACATACTGTTTCCTCTTTGTGATAGTAAGATACAAAACAGCTGCTTGTATTGAATAGAACTGAAAAGGAACACATTCGATATGTTACTGGAGCTGTTGATTTTGAGTTTGTAAATGCTACTTAGTGCATTCTCTTTATGTAGAGGTTACATTTAAATGAGCATTATCAGACTCTGTTCCTCATTTAGAGCAAGTCATCCACATAATTGGTTGACCTGAAGGCCAATCATGGCGTCTGTTTGTGAAACCCTGCAAAATTCAGAGTTGACACAATTATCTGAAGATATTTTTCCAGACCATTAATCAGTCAATTAAACAACAAATTGCTGTAATTACAATTGAAATAAAAAAAGAACCAATTTGGAACTCAGTCTGAAAAAAGAAGTGGTTGGTGTCCACTGCAATACCAGCTCCAGAAACAGATGGATTCCACTCAGACTTAGGGAGTCTTTGATGATTCGCTGTAGCTGTTTGTGTTGGTCAAACCAACAATCCGACAGACCCGGAACAGCCAGTACTCAACAGCCATCTGCAGGGCGAATAGTTTGAATGACCCTCCCTTGACATCTGATAGGCCACCCCAAAATCCTACAACTCCTCTGACAAGGCTACTTGCCACGTCAGAGGAGGAACTTAAAATTATGTTAAAATGGTGTTAAATGAATGCATTTGGGTCGTGTTGCATCAAGCTGTCAGTAGTTTTTCTCTGCACTTTTACATTTGTTAGTACTTTAAAATTGTGACCTTGGACTTTTTGAGTGCTTGAAGATTGAATATAACAAGATTTAAATGTTGCCACTCATATGTGTTTCTTTTAAAAAGTAGAATAAATAAACGCAGATATATGGTTAGGCGGTATGGCAAGAATAAAGACAAAGAATTAATGACCAAAGTATTCTTTTGAACTGATGTGATTCTGTGTATCGATTTCTGCCAACTTGTTTCAAGTACAATGGACAATAATCAAGAATGGTGACATATATAAGACTTCAAGTACACTCAAGCCATCTCTTAAATTTGTCCTTCCACCCACACTTCCACTCCACTACAGAGTGCACTTTCCGTGGAGTCACACTCACAGCTGAATGAATCTCACTTCATTAAGGTGGAGGGGTCAGATTTAACTCAAGTTTTGGGACGGACTCCCCTCACTCCTGCAGAAGCAGGGTGCCCATGATTACATGACATATTAATAATAAGCAGTTCATAACACTAACCATTTAGTATACTCACAAAAGTCCATCCACAGTTTCCCATCTTTGGTGGCATTTATTTTTTTGGACATATTTTCTTTTCCAAACCAGCTCCTTTTCCTTCTCATCCTGTCATGTATGCTGATTTCTTATTTTCTATTTTGTCATTTTGCATCTCTCTGCCTGTTTGTTTCTATCAGTCATCAAAATGCTGTTTTGCTGAATTTGCTGCTATGTGTTTGTTTGTATTGTAGTAAGCACAAGAAGAGTTATGGCAGGTCATTTGTTAAGGTCCTTGTATTGTTATTTCTCTATATAGATACAGACTGCAAGTAAGTGTAATTTCATCATTTGTTCTTCACTCCTCTGTCTCTTTCTTTTTTCTCTCTTTTTCACCTCCTCTTTGTGTTTGATCTCCGTTCTTGTTAAGAACTTTACACCTCTTCTTTTAGTTGCAGCTTCCATATGAGCCGTTTGTCTCACTTATGTGATTGCGGGGGCTAAAAATTACCGCCTCACAACTTTCTTAACTTTTTTTTAACCATGACCTGGACTGTTATTAAAAAAATATTTCATTTTAACAGACCTTCACCAAGATTTTCTCTCCCTGCATTCAAATTTGTTGTGTTTTTAGCTGCCAGGAGGAACAATTTACTGCATTTTAGAGTACACAAAGAAAAAAGCTTCAAACAGGATGTCCAAAACTTCATGATTTGGGCCTCTTGGAGAGAATAAAACAGAACTGGGCCTTAAGCTTCTTATTTAAAAGTCTGAGCTATTAATGAGGATGTTTTGAACACTTGAATCTGTAGTTACCTATTGGATGGAGACCTGGTTATAAAGGAACCAGCCATGCTTCTATACCATGTCTATGCAAAGCTCAAGGTAGTTATCAGCTACCCTCAGATGAATTGGTGCCAAAGTGTGGGGAAAAAAGCTTTTGGATTTATTTTAGATTCAGGAGAAACATATTGCATTACACAGGTATTACTTAAAACATGAAGAACAGACTGGTTACCTGGACACTATTATTTAAGTATATTTTTCTCATATCATCTGTAAACTACCCAGGGCTGGCCAGATTTCCAAATGTGATCAATTTAAATTGCAAGGATGAGAATTCAGATCTCAGCCAATAGAACTACCCTTAAAATGTCCAACAGCTTAGTCAGCACATTTCTAAGTGGAAAATTAGGTTTCCATATTGGGCTGAATAAGCACTTTTGATTGACTGATGAATACTTCTCAGTGCAGTTTATAATCAGTGCTTTAATTCTAAAATCACTCCTGACACATAGAAATGAGGTTAGGAGTCACACATAGTCTCCATAGTCTCCAGTAGGGGTGGGACAAAACATCGATATGGCAATCTATCATGGTCCTTGTGTAATACAGTTATTGACACACTGGTGCTGAATATTGATGTTTTAATTAAAAAAATATGGCCTTCTAGTCGGATTTGACGCACAAAGTCACCATGCAAGTTTGAGTCACTGCGTCGTCACAAGACCACAGGGTATCACCAGGAGTGAAACAAAATTAAGACATGTGCCAGCTACTTTCAAAACCAGAAGAAAGAATGAAAGAAAAAGAAAAACAATGTTGTGTTTTTTTAAAGGGTTATTTCAATTTTAATGCTTTGCATCATTGATAAATTAGACACTGATGGAAATTGGAAGCTCTTTAATTACAACTGTAGGTCTTGAAATAGAAAATAGGGCTATTGGATCATTTTATTCGTTTATAATGAAGCCCTTTCAAACACATACACACAAACACACAGAGAGAACACACTGCATCATATGCTTTCTCCTGCTGGTCTGCCCATTTTGATACATAATACATTACAACAGAGACCAAGTGGGCTTTCTCCCGCCCTCTTTTCCTTTTTCTCAGTCTCTATTTCCTTCCTCCCACTTTGTCCTCCCTCACCTACTGCCATCCTCCATCCTCTGTCTCTGTCTTACAATGTGCTGTTGTGTAGCTAGTATAGTAAGGTCCATGTAGTATGCATATAGCTGTACTTGCGCCAGGCCTCTCCTGAAATTAAAGGGAGGCTGGTGTCTGACAGGGAGCAGACAAGAGATGGGGGGTGTGATGGATGACAGGCCCATCAGAGTGGGTCCTTTGAGATCTGAACCCATGAGCTAAAAGATATCACACCTTTTAATGATTGTTGTTTGCACAAACCACAGAGGAAGTGTTTACAAAATAACATTTTTTGTTCTATTCTCAACAGTCAAAGTGCTAAAAACGAAATGTCACCCAAATAGTCTGAGAGATGTGAGTTCAGGAATGATGAATTCTGGCTCTGCTCCACAGTAAAATATTGAATAACACATTCTCTTTAGTGGTCATTTATTAATACCAGCTGTACTCCACTGTGACTGTGACTCGTGTTCTGGGAGACATTTTTGTGTGATTAATTTTGCACTGTCTTCTGTAGTTGTATCTAAAACCATTTGTTCCCTCATTGTTTTAAGTTCTTCTCTCAAAATGGGCTTTTCTTCTTAATCCTTCCTTCTATTGATTGAACTTCACTGAGAGCTATAGTATTATATGAGCAGATGTCAACACCAGAAAGCTGTTTCACATGCATCAGCCAAAACCTGCAAGTTCCTCTGAGGTCACCTTAAATCTGACTTTCTCAATACAAATGTTTGTTCAGGAGCACCTGAAGAGAATATCTCCATGTTCGGTAAAGATGTCATCAGGGATAAAATATATTTAAGGTCAAAACCATTGTGTCATTTAGAAAGCTTCTTTTCACATGACCGAAGAACTATACTTTTATATTGACAAAATGTTGCACTACTGTCATTACTCCTGAAATGACAACGGTTAACTTAACAGTGACATTATGATGTCCTTGAAAACACTAACACCTGTATTTACATTAATCTTTACATTAATCCTGTCCTATTTCTAAAAACAGGAACATCTTAATGCATCTGACTATTTGTGCTGGGGGACCCATGCACTTTGAAAGACAAATAGCATTGATCTATGCAGAGTGAGCCCTGACTGCTGTTATGTTGGGCAGAAGATTGCTTGTTCAACAATGGTTTGGTTTGGATTGTTAATTTATTGTTTTTGTTTTGTTTTGTGTGACTATACTTTTATGTTTAAAAAAAGCCAAATTATTGTCAAATTGTAAAAAGAAAAGAAGTTACTGTGTGTTCAGATCAAAAGCAAAGCAAAATTTGCCTCACCAGATAATTTTGCAAACTGCAAACTGTCATTTTTGGTTCATTTTGGCCCAGAGAGGAAAGTCCAATCATCTGTTTCCAGTTTCCCTGTAAATAGTAAGATGCTCAATGGCTTCACTTTGATTTACTTCAGTGGTATGAACCTGAAAAAGAAACCAATGTTCTTGGGATTTACTCACAATTAACTGTTCTAAGGTTTACCGAAATAACAAATCATGATGGAGAATTATACAAAGTGAAAATGCAGATTTGCCAGGTCCATCCAGGAAAAGAAAACCACTTTTAAAATGCCTGTATTTTGAATGAAGCTCTGGTCAATTTATGATGCGTTGCAGGAAGTTGGGAAATCATAAGACTGATAGGCTTCCGTGAGACAGCATGGATCAGTTTGTTTGCGGATATCTGTATGTATGAAGATATCTGTTTATACCAAGCGCCAACCTCCGGTCTAAAAATATGAGTCCAATGCGGAAGTGCTAAACACTCCAGTTCATTGAGGATCCGCTTGAGGCTGGCTCCAGAAGTACCGGAAACCACATACATATGAATGGGAAAAAGACGATCTTTACAGCAGAAATAAACATGTTTACAGCCTGGTACAAAATACGAGTGTAGTCTGGATAGCTCATTTCTCAATCGGCTCACACTGTGAGGGGGGTGAATTTTTTTCTAACGCGGCAATTTCGGAGATATTGAGATTACGAGTCTTCCAATGAGAGGCACAGCTTACTGCAGGGACACTGCAGCTGTTGGCTAGGAGGCTCAAACTCCACCTCTTTACATCACACTGGCTCAACAGAAGCAATATGGCTGTCGCCGATGATTGGCCTCAAACAACTCCTCAGAAACAGATGGGTGACGTCACGGATCCTACATCCATATTTTATACAGTCTATGGTTTATACAGACAAATTATTACAGCTGATGGAAGCTGGGATGTCATTACTCTAAGGTGCATTCTGCCTGCTTTTGCTCTCCATACAGTGTTTTTCATGTGCACACAAAAGCCTACTGAAGCAGCAGAACACCTCTAATAGCATAATCCAGACTTGTATGAAATTTGTTAAAATTATTTAACTTTTAATCCAATATCCATCCAATTCAATGTCATAATATGTAAAATACAATATATTCTGTGCCCTGGCCACACAATGATGTTTCATGTGAAACACTTGAATGGATATAAGTGGCAGATTGAGGTGGTAATTCTAGTCATTGCTATTGTTTTTGTTAACTACCTGTTAAAGTCATTTTTTCGTCTTCCTCATCTCTTGTATCCTCACCTATATTTATTTTAAGAAACTCTTATAAAAAGTTTTTTTTACCTGCAGTAGGGGTGGGATAGTTTACAGTGGGAAAGGACACTGGAGGATAATGAATGTTTGTTCTCTGTGTTTAAAGGTCAAAATATAAACACACATATAACCCAGGGTGTACTGATGGGGATTTGTGAGGTACCCTTTTGTAAAACCTTGTTTGGAAAGACTGTGTTTCTCTGCTCAGGGCATCAATATGTGGAGCTCCACTGAGGGATCGAGCTGCAGTTATGAATCCAGTCATTAAGTTTTTATGGCATTTTTATTGTATTGCTGTTGAGTCGCATGTTTTCCTTTTAAAGGCCAATTGGGGGTCGACACTGCAGGCGAGCTGAAGTTATGAGGCTGTCCAATTTACAATATGCATTCTTTAAGAGAAAGACTGAATCAAAAAGGAAGTCTTTTTGTTGAAATCCAGCTTTGCGAGAATACTTTGCTTGGGGTTGTTTTGGATAAGGCTTTGCTATATTTAACTAGTAAGTAGGTGTCGACCAAAGCAGAAGTACTGTTGCTATAGTAACTAGCAGTTTACTACACTCTGTGATGAGATTTAAAATGATTGACAGTCCAGGTGTTCACTGTAAATGTGTTTGTGTCCATATACACACTTTCAATTGACACCTGGGATCCAATCAGACTCTGTTATTTTCTGTGGACATGGTTCATTGTTCTTTAACAGTTGCAATAGATGTGATGTTGGAAAGGGTGGTGTTTTCAGCAGCTGATGGCATTGCGGGATGACCATTACAGTATATTGTCCAATAACCACCATTTTACCCGGACGGCAGCCAAATTGTTTCCTGTCAATGTGTGAGTGTGTGTATGCGTGGGTGCATGTGTGTCTGTGAGGTGTGTCTTCCATCAGCTTCAAAACAGGAAGGATACACAGACCCATTAGAGACGAGAGGAGAGAAACCTAATTGACCGACAACAGGACACACACAGTGTTTCCACTTTGAACCAGTCACCCGTCCATCCTGCACTGGTGAGACACGGACTATCTTTGTAAACACACATCACTTGATACGGACTGCTGCAGTGGTTCAGGGATGGAAGGTTTTTATTGTCACCTGTCCCATATGAAGTCAAGTCATGTATACGACCCCTTCTCACCTCATAACCAGGTTCATGCTCATTTATTCTGCTTACCACAGGGTGTCTTTCACTCCTGCACTGCCAGCTGCTATTGAATTTCTCTCTCGCTTCTTTTCAAGCCTTCTGCATGCAGCATCAGAATATAGATGATATTTCATCAGAGTTCTCT